>NW_002990117.1:3780378-3801815 GCF_000003125.1 Talaromyces stipitatus ATCC 10500 | reverse complement strand
GACTAGCAAGATTGTATGTATTGAGTTCTGTGTCTCTCTATCCATCAGGTTTCAAAGCCGGGTCCTTTATAGACACCTTTGGAGGGGTGATTTGTGAGCTATCAGGAAGGGT
The DNA here is from genome assembly GCF_000003125.1 of Talaromyces stipitatus ATCC 10500. Lineage (NCBI taxonomy): Eukaryota > Fungi > Ascomycota > Eurotiomycetes > Eurotiales > Trichocomaceae > Talaromyces > Talaromyces stipitatus. The sequence continues at coordinate 3,801,703 of NW_002990117.1, read as the reverse complement.
AAATATTGGGCTGAAATCTAGGTGCCCAGATATATACCTAAAGGTACCTTTTAGACTTGTAAGATTGAACAGTCGATCTTTCTGCCTCGTTTGAAAGCCGGATTATCTGACACCTCCCACTAGAAGGCAAATCAGTCAATCAGAATGGACCTTCGACATCTGGGAATAACTTCGGGCTGCCAGGCTGCGCTCTACCGTCCTGGGTGCAGAAGCGAATGAAAACGATATAGATTCTCTGGTGAGGGCTTCGCTTGAATTACATCAATAAGAGGTCAGCGCATAACATTCATGTAGTTTCCTATTTAGGGAGATTCCATCAGGGTCTTGTACATGCCTCCTCATTCGTCTCATCCATGCCAGCCGCTTGATATCAGTTGCTTTTCACCATTAAAGCGCTTCTATGGTCAAAAGGTTCAAGAATCGATACATAACAATATCTATACGATTGATAAAGAAGAATTTTTACGTCTTTATCCTGGAGTTCGACAATTAGCTTTATCTACAGCTAATATACAAAGTGGATTTGCTGCTGCTAGCTTGATACCGTTAGCACCAGAAAGAGTGCTTGTTAAGCTCAAGATACGGCTTAACACACTAACACCACCATCGACATCTCATAGCGATCAGTCTTCGAATCTAGGCAAGACACCAGCTAATGCTCGTCAATTACAAAAGCATAAAAAGCAAATCCAAGCCTTTCGCAATCGCATATCAGTATCTCCTAAGACCACGGAACAGGCTGTTGATCGCTTGATCAAATGTGCTGAGATCTCAATGCAACAAAATATACTTTTACACCATGAGCTATCTCAACTTCGTGCTGCAAGTGAATATAAAAGGAAGAAGAAAGAGACAAGTCGATATTTCATTGCAGCAGATGGCAGTTTAATGGGGGAACAAGGACAACAGTTTACAGAGGAACGAGAGCAGGAACAAAGGCGGTTACTGCAACCTAGACCACGAAGAGCACCTCGTTGCAGTAATTGCAACCAACCTGGACACAACAGACTTAAATGTCCTATTAGAAATTAGAAATTATGCGCAGATAGCTTTAGTCATTGCAAGGCGTTGAGGTGTCAAGTCCGTATAGTAGAAATATGGTGGTGAGCTGGCCCACTCGGTGTCCGATTACGTTAGCCATGCTAGATGACAGACATACGGATCTCCCCAAACCACAGCATGACGATAACGTGTACATTCTTGGGTGTATCGGTAAACACAACATTGTCATAACTTTGTATACCCATAGGCATGGTCGGTAATATCAAGTCAGCCACTGTGGCAGCTCACATGACCTCCACATTTCCATCGATAAAATTTGGCCTCATGGTCGGTATCGGGGTGGCGTTCGGCCCAAAGTTAGACTTGGCGATGTCGTGGTCAGCAAGCCAGTGAGCGAGTTTAGTGGTGTAGTGCGGTGGGATTTCGGCAAAGCAGAACAAGGGAACACTTTCAAACGAATAGGAGCATTGAATAACCCCCCAGTGCACTACTAGCTGCTCTTACTAAGTTGGAGTCCAAGCACGACATCGAAGGTTCTGAGATTCCTAGGCATCTTGAGAACCTTAAGCAAAAGTGGCCAAGGCTAGTACATCAGTACTTGAGAACTGACTCCTTGAATGACATACTGTTCAAATCCAGCTATCACCACATTGAGAAGAACGCAAGCGATGATGACTGGGAAAATGAAGGGGAGGAATTGAACAGTTGCGCTTATTGCGACCACACCAAAGTTGTAAAGAGGAAACCTGCCGCTCATGATATGCGCATCCACTACGGCCTAATTGCTTCCGGTAACCAAGTAGTCAAGGATGCGTTTCGGCGGAATGAGATTAACAAGATGCTTGGTGGCAATGTTCTTTGCTTTGAGATGGAGGCGGCTGGACTTATGAATGATTTTTCATGCATTGTCATTAGAGGTATCTGTGACTATGCGGACTCGCACAAAAATAAGGATTGGCAAGAGCATACAGCGGCTGTCACAGCGGCTTTTGGGAAGGAATTCCTCTCTGTGGTGTCGCCGCACGGAGTGGAGGAGATGCCGATAATTAATGGTAATACTTTGCTTCACGTTCTGAGTTTTATCCACGGGGTTGTGGAGGTAGAGACTAAAGATCAATTGGGAATAATGGACAGGATCTGAATTTTTCTCTTATGGCTCAATTTTACTAACAATGGGATTTACTAGATGTCTACGATAGCGTCACGAAAATGGCTGGAGGTGTCAAGACACTTACTGAGAAGCACCATATACAAGAGCAACAAGCTATACTTGAATGGCTTACTCAGGTTGATTACACTTCTCAGCAAAATGACTTTATTAGCAAGCGTCAGCTCGGAACTGGGCAATGGCTACTAGATTCCAATGAATTTCAGGGATGGATAGCCCAGACGAACCAAATTTTATTCTGTCCTGGCATACCAGGGGCGGGAAAAACCATACCCACATCTACTGTGGTCGATTATCTCCACGGAAGGTTTCCAGATAACACCACTATCGGTATTGCGTATATTTACTGCAACTTCCGGCAACAGGAGGAGCAACGCCCTATGAATGTCCTTTCAAGCATTCTCAAGCAATTCGCCCAAGGACATAATATCATTTCTGAGTGTGTAAAAATTCTTCTTAAAAAACATAAGTCCAAAATGTCCCGCCCCTCTTTCAGAGAGATTTCAGATGTGTTATGTTCTATCATAGAGGACTTTTCACATGCTTTTATAATCATTGATGCGCTAGATGAATGTCCAATCGCTGGTGGAATGCTGTCCAGTCTTCTGTTGGAAATATTCAACTTGCAAGCTAAGACAAGAGCAAATCTCTTTGCTCCGTCGCGTTTCATCCCTAAAATTGAAGAAGAGTTCAAAAGGAAAGGCGCTGTTTCACTAGAGATTCGTGCTAGTGATAATGACGTCCAAATATATCTGGATGATAAGATATCACGGTTGTCATTGTTTGTCGGGAAGAACCCTGAACTAGAAGACAGAGTAAAGAAAGCAGTCATTACCGCGGCTGATGGAATGTGAGCTCATTTAGAGTCAGTTATAAGTCTCCAAAGTCTAACAACTTACTTCTAGGTTTCTTTTGGCAACGCCTCACTTGAATTCGTTGGAGGATAAAGTTAACCCTAGACAAGTTGAAAATGCGTTAAAAAAACTTCCCAAAGAAACTAATGCATACAGCCAGGCATATCAACAAGCGATGGAAAGAATCCAGAGCCAGTTACCCAGTTTCTGCGACCTTGCTTTCAAAACTCTTGCGTGGATTTCTCATACTAAAAGGCCTCTAGCCCCAAAAGAGTTGCAACATGCATTAGCTGTTGTTAACAACAGTCCAGCTCTTGATGAGACTAACATCACGAAAATTGAGCTGATAGCCTCAGTATGCGCTGGATTGGTCATTACCTAGGCACCCTACAGTAGCAAACTCTCCGGGAATCAATCCTTGTGATAATAATGGCCAACAGCTCTGATGAAAGTGATATTATCCGCTTAGTTCATTATACAACACTGGAATACTTTCAGCGGACCTGGAGCACTTGGTTTCCAAGTGCTGAGACAGATATTGCCAAGACTTGCATTAACTATCTATCATTCAACGATTTTCGTTCGGGTTTTTGCCTGACAGATCATGAATTTGAGGAGCGCGTACAACTTCATCCGCTTTATTCTTACGCCTCCAAAAACTGGGGGTATCATGCCAACGCAGTTTCAGGGATAGAGACGAAGCATGATACCTGCACAGCTTCGGTGAATATGGAACAGCTGGTCGCTTTTCTTGGGGATAAAGATAAGGTTTGTGCATCCAGTTAAGCGCTCATGGCTACCATGGGGTACAGAGGTTGCAGTGAGGAAGTTCCATGACAAATGACTGGACTGCATCTTGCGGCATATTTTGGGCTAAAAAAAGCGACAGTAACCTTATACGAAAATTGACACGACCCTGACTCAAAAGCTAGCGATGGCCGGATGCCGCTATCATGGGCTGCACAGAAGGGATATGAGATGATGGTGAGATTTCTTCTTGACAAAGACGGAGTTAACCCGGACTCAAAAGATTTTCTTGGCCAGACACCACTGTCATTAGCTGCAAGGAATGGGCATGACATGATAGTGAATTTTCTTCTTGAAAAAGATGGAGTTGATCCAGACTCAAATGATACTGATGGCCGGACACCACTGTCATGGGCTGCACAGAAGGGGCATGACATAATAGTGAAGCTTCTTCTTGACAAAGATAGAGTTGATCCAGACCCAAAAGATTCCTGCGGCTGAACTCCGCTGTTGTGGGCTGCAGAATATGGGCGCGACACGATAGTGAAGCTTCTTCTTGAAAAAGATGGGGTTAATGCAGACTCAAAAGATTTTCGAGGCTGGACACCACTGGCATTGGCTGCAGCATATGGGCATGACACGATAGTGAAGTTGTTGCAGAGATGACGAAAACGTTAGTTGGTTGATTAAACTAACCGTAAGTTTGGGGGCATTATCTCGCCTTTTGACAACACACTGCTTTTGCAAATATAAAGCTATTCCCAACAATAAATAATTGAGTGCAATAATATATACACTGCTTTTTATATTGTAGATTGATCTGCTAATTGATTCTATTTATATAGGAGCCTGACCTCTGTCGCTACGTTATACGCCTACTCCTACATTGATTTCTCCATCGCTTCAATCAAAATGGTAAAAAGCAGTGAATACTCTATTGCTCAACGCTCCCAGGTTATAACCTTGGTGTTTCTTGCCAATATGAAGCCTCCGGATGTCGCGAATTTGCTATAGATGCCCAAAAAAAGTGTTTACAACATTATAAACCGTACTAAATCAGCAGGATATGACCCCGCAGTCAAGCATCTAGTTATTGATTGCTATATCGTTGATAAATCACGCTCAGGACGTCCAAAAGTAGTAACTCTGGAGATTGAGGCTTCAATATTTGCAAGTCTAACTAAGGATCGATCTGGTCGTGAGAAATCTGCTGAGGTTCTTGCTTTTGAAGCTGGTATTTCTGAATCTTCTTGCCTGCGTCTCTTGAAATTTCTTTCTTTTAATAAATGCAAGCCTGCTTGGAAACCTGGTCTGACAGAAGATATAAAAAAGAGAAGACTCGCCTTCGCCCTGAGCCACTGGCATTGGACTCTAGAGGACTGGAAGAATATTGTATGGACCGACGAGACATCAACTTGAAACTCTCATATCAACTCACTCAACCCTCACATCTCTCATCCTACTCAATCCTCGCCTCTTACCTCTCACACCAAATCACTCAAAGTAAGTGGTTGACTGAACCTAAGATATCTTATATCTGCATCTGAAATATAACTAATCATGACAATAGATCGCTTCATATTTTACCTCTCGCTGATCTCTAATCATTTCATCGAATCATTCGAAGTAAGTTGATCACTAGACTTGAGATGTATTATATCGATCTCCGAGGCCTTACTGATTGCCATAATTGATCACTTCAGCTCAAATGGCTAGAACCAAAGTGTCAGCTCGACGAATCGTTAAGAGAGGGTCATTTAAGACTTTACCTGGCGGTCCCAGACCTGTGTCAAAAGCCTTCCTCTTCTGAGACTTGGTGACACCGGTTAACTGGTAAAATTGTATTATTGTGTACTTTTCTTGCGAGTTCTCCTGTTCTAACTCTATAATGAAAAAATCAGAACCCCTCGCTTTAATGCGTGTTTCTTCTTGATTGGTAGGCCAGTTGGACCTCGCTTGCGCTGTGCAGTTCTCCAATAATATCTAACGATACCATTCCGTCCAACAAACTGCTAGCACACCAAATCAATCTGCTGGCAGACCTTCTACCAAACGACGTCGTCGCTATAAATGGGGCAGTAGGTTCATAATTTCTTCCTATGATTGCTGCATTCAACTAATATTATTGTTACCAAATGCCTTACGCGAAATTGCTCGATACCAAAAGTCATTCGATTTGATTATACCCAAACTGCCATTTCAATGACTGGTATGAGAAATCGCACAGAGCTTTTCTTTGAGAGGTGATATGAGATGGCAGGGGTCGGCTATTTTAGCCCTGCAAGAGGCTGCTGAGGCGTTTCTTGTAAAAGAGTTCGAAAGTAAATCTACCCACCTCGAGGCTAAGGCGTCACGATACTAATTATATAGTAGTGAGTAATCTCGCGGCAATCCGCGCAAAAAGAGTTACGATCCAGGCCAAGGCCATGGAGCTGGTAGATCGACTCAGAAGAATCACGACTGGATCTGGGTACAGAATTGGGAATAGAACCTGATCGCCTTGAATCATACGCTTCGAATATCAGTATTGAAGGCTTTATGTGGTTTTAATCCTGAATTCGACATCAAAATTGCAGACAACGTCCCAGAAGGGGAGATACCTGCAGCCAATGATCGCATTCGGAAGCTCCTTGGACTGAGGCAAGGTCTGCGAGACCAGCTGAACGCGGCACGGCAATGTTAAATCAAAAACCATAATAAGCGACATGCGCCGAAAACCTTTAAACGAGGAAGCCTGGTGAAGTTATCGACGCAGAATCTAAAGCTTAAGAACAAGAATCTGCAACCTCAATTCATTGGCCCTTTTCGAAGCATGAAAGTGATAAGGTATCAAGCGTATCGACTAGCACTCTCCCAGCAATACTCACGGCTTCATGATGTGTTCCCAATCCAGTTGCTTAAAAAATATCACCCTAGAGAAAAACGAGAAATGATGCTATTGCCAGAACTAGAGGACAATCCTGAGGAATATAAGATGGAAGAAATCCGAGATAAACAAGTTAAGTGGATAGGATGGCCTTTGGAATATAACTAATGGGTACCAGAAAATAATATGAATGCACCCAGGTTAATCCAAGATTTTGAAAGATTCCAAAAACGCAAACAAACGTGAAGCGAGACGATCTACTGTAGTGGTTTTTACCCGATGGCTTCGGTTTTCCCACTATATAGATTACACCAGATCTAGTAAATGCGTACTTCATAGCTTGCGTGGACACGAGCCCTTGAAGGAGGGGATAGCTGTCGTTAACAATGTATTGTCACGAAACAGCATGAATGTCTCTTATATAGAATGCATGCTGCGGAAGCAGAAGAGATAGGTTTCAGTACATTGACATTCCATACCCCCTACCCTGTGTACTTAGCCCTTAAGTGATCCCTCTCGAACGTGTTACGTGACTATACACATCCCTCGTAACGGTGTTACAACTCAATGGTATGTCTTCTCCTGAGCGTGCACATGAACTTGCTAATGCCTCATGTGGGAGACCGTAGCCGTAGAAAACGGTAGTCACATACGCATAGAAGATATGATAGTTCATAACAGCGAATGCTGCATTTCCTCGAAGGCCGTCAAGTGAAGAAGTCAAAGAAGAATGTTTTCTAGTGTAGGGTTTCTCCGATATATTTGGATCTGGCTCTGTTCCTCTGATAAAGCTCGGCAAAAGAGCAGAACGATGTTCCCTGCCCATTTCAAGAAGGAATCGCCATGTTTCCTCCATCGCCGTAATACACGTGCCTCGCCAAAAGAGATACTGAACGTTGGTTTGAGGCTTTCAAGCGTGTATTATTATTAGTATTAATCAAGTTTATTGTCCGTACCCAGCCCTCCTGGCTATGACAGACCACTTTCAAGCGTGTAATTTGCTTCGTTTCGATCGAACAAGTCTTCAATGACTCTATCTTGGTGTTGGTGAGCATTGGATGATAACTCATAGTAAGAATAATGCATCATCGTTCAACTTGAATTAAGGACGAGTCAGTTAGCGCCGGATGGAGTGTGGAAAGATATCACTTTTGTCAGCTATCTCCACGATTCTATCGAGGTTCATTTGGAAAGTAGTCCGGAGATCAAAATATTGCCAATGTAAAATTCAAGCGGACCTGACTTGGTATCTTTTGCTTTGAGCGAATTATGAACTGGCTAGTTTAACAGGGGTGCATAAGCTCGGGTTGGAAGTCCCACCTGATGTTGGTAACCAAGAATACGCTATTGTCAAAGACAGGCCCTCAATTGCATCATTTCTTTTTTCCACTTAGCAGGGTTTCCTTCATGACTTGCAGGCATAGATGTTCATTGTTCCGTCCGATCCGAGTATCATACAGAGCCCCGTGTCTAAATGTTTGAGCAAAGACGACTTCTATCTAGCTACTCAGGTCTTTTCTCCCTCGTTCATTTTTTCTTGTCGATTCTGTTGCAAGGCAGATTGGAATGTGGAAATTTCATCAATATCGCCTTTTTAGGCAACTTCGTTACCAACTTCGTCTTTGTCTCTGCCGCTGAGGAAGAAACTGAAAACGAAGCCTCGTCATCGTCCAACCACTCTTCTACTGATTTATTATTGCCTCCTAATGGGAGTAAGAATGTTCGCATTACTCTAATTTACTTTTCGATTTCGTGCATTTGTCTCTTTGTGTCCCTTTCACTCTTTCTTTTCCAGTACTACCATAACATATCCGATGAGAAGTGTATGCGGCCGTTTTCAGCTCCAAGTCAGGGGACACTCTTTACCTTTTAAACCTTTATGCTCACTATAACTAACAAAGATGATAGGTCCTGTATTGGATGCTGTTGAGTTTGAATGGGTGACTTACAATGATGTCTTCCATCCTGATGAGTACAGTGGCTACCCCTCCGTCGACTCAGAAAAGGCATGGGCAAGATTATGGGACTGGGAGTTCTGCGACTTTCTTGGAAATTAATCTTGGCAGAATAGTCTTCTAATATGATGAAGCTGGCGCCTTCAACGTACCCCAAGAATCTCTCAGCTGCTTGAACAAGTCCTCGATGACGGGATATTTCAGGTTAGTTGGCTCAGGACCAGACGCGAGGCGTCGGTGGTATCCTAGAAGGTGCACATCAGCTACATTGCCTGGTAAGTCTAAGTTTGGCAGTAAGAAGAAGGGAATTAACTTGAATTGCCTGATAGAGCGTACTCTGGGATAGTCGGTAAACACATACCAAAAATACCATATCAGTATACGGATAATACAGCGGCAATACGCACCCTTATCAAGCGATAACGGCAGTCTTTTTTGTACAAAAAGCTCCACGCCTTGTCAGCAACTCCGCTTCGATACTTAATCTTGGCAATTCCATGCCGTGCAATCTATATATCTCTACAATTGATCCAGGTTCATCGCAACTGATCTGACTTGCCAACAGAGAACCAGAATGAGCCCCTCCGCAGTCGACATCAAGGTCCAAGGCGCCACCAACACCACGGCCGGCGATAACAACGCCCTCGTAGCATGGCGCAAGTCCGGCGCCGTGCCCACGGGCACCGCTGCATTCTCAATCATCGACATGTTCAAGAGTCCCACCTGTTTCACACGACCAAAGGCCAAGGGATTAGATCCTCATCTTTCCTTGGAGGCGAAATCGCGCAAACCCTCGTCGTTGAAAGGTGCGGCCAGGTTTCTGTCTAGGCCGGTATGATTTCGCTAGGTGGATTGCTGTCGAGTGAGACTTTTCCGTTTGAGGGATGAGTCAAGGTACCCAAGGCACCGAAGTTTTCGGGGGAAGGGACTCATGCTTCTGGTACGACTATAACGGTGGGGGAGCATGATATCAAGGAGGAGAAGAGCTTGTTCGGTATGTCATTTTCGACATCGCGAGAAAAGGGGACGGTTGGCTGATATATGCAGATTTGGAGTTGCGCTCAATTATGCTCAGTCAATAGGCTTTGCGCAGATGGTTCACTTTATTGCTGAACATACAGAGGTATGGTCTTTTTCTCGTTTTGGAAAGCTTTCCCGGAATACATTTAATTGGCAAGCTAGATTATCCATGACCCCCCTTACTCAGACTGGCACTGCTACCTGACCGTCGGAAATGAATTGGCATGGGGCGCGACACTGAGAATCTTCTGCGAACGAGGCGACTACATCCTCACCGAAGAATATGCATTTGCTAGCGCATTGGAAACTGCCGCTCCTTTGGGAATCCGCATTGCCGCAGTCAAAATGGACGAACAAGGTCTACTGCCCGAAGACATGTATGAACTCCTTTCAAACTGGGATGAAAAGGCTCGTAGTGCCGCAAAGCCTCATCTTTTGTACACCGTTCCTTCTGGTCAGAGCCCAACAGGAGCCACCGAGAGTGCTCAACGACGACGAGTACAAAGTCTGCCAGAAGCATGATATCTTTATTGTCACTTTGAGTCCTCAAACCAAAATCCCAGTGGATTCTCACAACTTGCCCTCTTCAAGCTTCTCGACGAAGAATGGGGTCATGCAGGTTACTTGGATTGGTTGATGCATATGCGCCTTTAGTATACCCGTCGTCGGGACTCTTTACTCGAAGCTTGCGGAAAATATCTTCCTCGAGAAGTCACTAGTTGTGTTCCACCATCTGCCGGCATGTTAGTAAGTCTCTCCATTCTTTTTTAGCGCACTTGAATTTTCAATCTGACTCAAAAAACAATGGATCGAAGTCCCCTGGAAGAAACACCCCGGCTACGCTCAGGGAAAATCACATGCAGAAATCGAAGAAGCTATCTTCTTGGCTTCGGTTGACCGTGGCGCTCTGTTGTTGCGAGGAAGCTGGTTCCGATATGACAAGCACATGGCAGAAGACAAGATATTTTCCGTGCTACTTTGGCAGCGGCTCCAGTAGATAAAATGCAGGAAGCCATTAAGAGATTTGGTGATGCGCTGAGGGCTGAGTTTGGGTTGAAGGATGCGGAGTAAGTTGATAGATCGTATGTAGTTTATTATCTATGAATGGTCTGATATAAAAGTCTATAACATCATAGGTCAATATATAAGTTAGGTACTTTTTACATAGCAGGGATGAAGTAGGATTGATATGACTACTACTACTAGGTACCCTAAGATAAAGACCAGACAGTCTTAAGCAACCACATCATGCTTCGTGCTGATAGCCACACCATCTTCAGTGAATGCAAGAGTCTTACTCAACTTGGCCGTCCACTGACGGACAACATGTCCTTTGAGAATAAGTCCAATCATGATGAGATCGACAAACACAATGAAAAAAGCTCCCATCCCCCACATCCAGCCAATACCAACAGCCGCCTGCCAGTTAGTAGTAATGAAGACCGATATCAAACCAAAGGTGACGCGGTATGCATTCAGCGAGACAGAGGCCTCGACAGGATTGTGCAAGAAGCATTCGATAATATAATTATAGCAGACAGGCAGAGCGAGAAGAGCGCCGAACCAGATCAGGAACGATCCCAGAGCAAGAACCATGAAATGAAGATGGTATTGCAGACCAGCTCCCCACAGACCCAGACCAATGGGCAGCAGGATAGATGGCAATATAGTGTTGGCCAGACGATATTCCGTATGCCAGGTACCACCGCGTCGACGAGCAACCCAGAGAGGAGTTTGGTCGTTGAAGAAGAAGCCATACACCTGTGCGCAAATGATGCCCACCCACGCCGTCATGGTGAAGAATGCCATTTGCAGTGATGAAAAGCCATAACCACCGGCGATGACGGGGGGCTCCATAAATGTGGCTAGAGTGGAGGCTTGCATGATGGGGAGACCGAGGGCTATGAAAATGTACGTTCCCATCAGAAGAGTAATGGGCGCAAAGGTGATCTGAAAGGGGATGATTGCCCGTCGTACCTAATTATAGATTAGCGCTCAATTCTTTGTAAGCTGAGCACGATGATGACTTACAAATTCCTTGCCTTTTCCGGCAGGCTGCGTTCGTGTGCCTGGTAAGTAAGTGGCTATTCTGTTGGCCAGCCAGTTCTTAGGTAGAGGAGGGCGTGGAACAGCGGCATCACGGTTGTAGGTGGTTTCTTCGACAAAGACAAAGACCAGAATCATCGCAGCTCCAACCGGACCCAGAGTCCACCAGAAAACGAGGTCCCAAGGATTATTATTGGCAATGAAGCCTCCTAGCGTTCCTCCACCCACGACGGCGAAGATGATTATAATCTCGAAAACAGCAAAGGCCTTTCCACGCTGGTGCAGGAAGAACATGTCGATAATGTATCCACTGCCCAGAATAGCTGGGATACCACCGAAAAGACCAGTGAAGAGTCTGGAGATTGTGAAGGGAATATAATCGTTGACACCAGTCATTTCACCACCCCAGATCTGGCCGACGAAGATGCAAACAAGACTCCAGAAGATGACGGCACTCCGTCCGATCACCCCAACCAACGGAATAAACAAGAAAGGGCCGGCAACCCAGCCTGCGAGACCAGCTGACACGGAGTAGAGCAGGTCGTTTGGTTTCTTGTGATAAGCGGGCACCTGCGACATAAAAGTGAGCATGTTGGAATTGGGCGACATCTGAGCTGCAAAAGCAGCCAGACAGACGCAGGCAAAGATGGTGATCTTCTTGCTCGTCGGCCAGTTCTGTGCGCGGCTATGTTAGATCAATTGATTAATGAGATTCTGGACAAGAGGGCAGTACCAATGGGTCTTCTGGGTCGTCTGAGGGTTGTGGAATCAGAACAACATCGCGGCCCTGCTTGTCCCTTACCACCTTTGGGGAATCCGCATTGGCAGTCGTTGTGACCGCCACCGTGGTCTTCATTTCCTCAGAAGCAGTTTCAGACATGCTGATGATGTCTTTGCATGAGGAAATGTCAGTATGAGCGGAATATGCAAAAGATAAAATAAGGACAAGAAATAGGACCTTGAGAATACTAAGCTCGCGTCGACCGACATTGACTCTAGGCCAGCCAGCGTGTTTGTCACTCGTTCTTCTGGACGCTAATTCTCAACCCCTGCTAGACAGGCCGGCCATGCATGAAGCGATGCAGAAAGGAGGATTCCGGCTAGCAGCAACAGCTACTAGTACTGCGCCAGTGGTTACATCGTGTATTGATGACAGCTAAATTGTTCCAGACATTCTCGGTGAAGCTCAACCAGGGTAAGCACTTAGATAATGACTGTGGCGTTTTCGAGATGTGTTGTTAATTTGATACGAACAGGGGTCTGTATCAATACGACAACAGTACCGTATGATACAAGATCAACTTTGTCTGATGGGAATATCAGAATAGACACTCTCGAATGCAATTGATTGAGTAATCGAGATGAGGTTCGAGCAATTTAATACATATCAAATCATCTCTCTGTATGTGCAAGATCTAATTGATAGTCGCACAGGAAATACATAAGAGATAAAGAATATTATCTAGACGTCTTAAAAGGAATCAAAGACTCTCTTCATCTATCGGCTCTTGTTCTGATATACTACATCGGACACCAACATTTCATCACTGGATCGATCTGCACCCCCATCACGAGCGGAGTGAAAGACCTGCACATCCGTCGTCTTAACAATTCCGTGCCCTTTATTCGCCCACAGCCTACTCTGACTACCGCCGTCTGACCCGAGATCGTCGTCAGGTAGCTCCTGCATCTGACCGCGTTGTGATGGGAGCCAGGAATGATGCGACCTCTGCCCGGAGCGAGACATGGTGTTGAGCGGAACGGAGCGTGATCGCGGATCTGATTTGGAGTATGTTGCTGTGACAGAGTTATGACCAAGTAAAGGACGAATAGAGGGTGCTGCAGCTGCAATAACACCGAATGTTGCTTCGAGTCTGGTTGGGTCGTCTTAGTACTTTCTGTTCAGGGGATTCTGAGGTGATACTCACACTGCCCACTTGAAGAGAGGCACTAGGTCCCCTATAATCAAACAGATAGGTTAGGTAAGTTCGTGTAGCATACTTCGGGGTTTGGCCAAACACACATGTCGGGTCCTGGGTTGAAGTCAGGCTAGGAACCAGGACGGTACGCGCAATGGCAAAACCTCCACTCCTGTACGTACGTCAGCTACCTGGTTATTCACTGTAAGAGTCAGTGTAATGACAATTAGGCCGACGTACGCAAAACCCAACGCCATGATGGCACAGACGCCAATTTTAACCCTCCATATTATTTTGATATTCCAGAGGAAGACTGTTGGTAGAATCGAAAGGTTGAAATCGGTGGCGGCAGCAATGGCTATCATTAGCGTTAATCTTCAAAGACAACAGTGAGGAAGCAGATTGAGCACACTCACTTCCTTGGGCTATTCCAAGCGCATTGATGGCAGTGTCCGACCAGCAATGCCCGTCGATCGATTTGTTCCAATTAAATTCGACCGGCGTACATTGCGGAAAGATTACGGCAGCGTCGACCAAGCTTGTAACAGTGTTGAATACGATAAAAGCCCAGAAGAATGTGTTCCATCGTCTGTCAGTGGGACTGTTGCGAGAGGAACGATAATGTCAGCGAGATGCGAGTACCCAATGCTCTAACGAAGACATACAAGAGTCGTTTCAGGAACAAACTAATCGAGATCTTCACAAAAACAGTCGAGATGATCAACATAGACTCAGCAATCCGCATGAGCATGATGCTATATGTTGCGGCGCTAAGGTCTTTCTCCAGGAACTGGATATGCCTCCCTATTCCGTTGGATGTGCCCCCAATGACCAAACCCATCACTACGCATGTGGTAACCTGTAGTTGAAAAGAAATATTAACTTTTCTTTATTTATTTTTTTGCTTACTTTTGTTGAGCACAGGCTGTGTTCGTGCGAAGAAATCCTGTAAGCATCATTCAACTCACCATGGCTAGCACATTGAAGAAGTCATCCCAGCCCAGCAACTTGATCTTTTGCATGCGTACATAGATCCGTAGCGCGGTTATGATGAAAGCAACGATCGTGGTCAGGATGGTGGGTATGAGGAGCTCAGAGGCTCTATTCGTATCGGTTGTTGTCACCTGTGAGCTCATGGTGACGGGACGACACGCTGTGGGCAGTTATGATGTACTCGTGGAAAGAGAAGGAAGTAGTATATTATACGACTGACTTGCTATTTCAAACAGCCTGACTGTAGGGCTCCTATAATTTAATGGAACTCCTTGTCCGCATTTACCAGGTCCAACAAGACTTGGGAAGAACCCGGCTAGTGCATCCCAGCGCCTACAAATCAGATCCAGAGGACTGGTTATGGTATCTTCATTGATCTACAATTACAGGTTTCTAGAGCTGGCCAATTTTCCATGGTCTACCAATGCAGCCTTGTCACACAGGTCCTCAATATCCTGCTTGCTGTGAACGGAGTCCTTCTCGAACATTGACTATTCAATCGAACTTTCTGCAAAGGAAAGTATCTCGGAAAATGCTAGAAGGATTCTTTTCAACAAATATTCTGCATAGATTAATACGAGATGTGTTGCGAAAACCGCGTCGTACAAGATCCCTGTCTCTTTCTCGACAAGCCACTTTCTTCGGTAATCGCCACGATTGTATACTCGTAGCATATCAAACCCCGCAGGATTCGAGCCCATACACCCTACTTATCATTGATTTGTCCAATTCCATACATACGTGATACTAGTGTGCATCCCTCATGCGGCGCAGGACCCTGGGTCCACGATATAGTGCATACTAGCTACCTCTGGCAAAGCTACTGTAGGACTTGATTGCGCGGAACACAGACTTCGACTCCCGTCGTATATCATCAAAATTCCTAGCGATCCTGGTCGTAATTTAAATTATCTACGTATTATATTAGGAAAATTATTCCGCTCTGCACTAGCAGCAAATTGAGGTTGTATCTTGCCCACGATAAAATCGCCATTGTAGAAGGCTGGAAACTAGGGAGGTCGCCTCTTCGTATCAGAATAAGGAGGCAAAAAAAAAGAAAAGAAAATAAAGGGGAAAGGAGACGGTACTAAACGCCGACTTTTCAACATGGACAGTGGTAACGCCTCTCAGAAGCAATTCACGGTCGCAATCGTGGGAGGCGGCATCGGAGGCCTCACTCTAGCCATTGGCCTACTACGACGCAATGTCTCGGTCAAAATATATGAAGCAGCTTCGGCTTTTGGCGAGATAGGGTTAGGTCTATCAATTGGCCCAGCTGCCCATCGCGCCATGCCGCTCATTGATCCCCAGATCCGCGACATATACGACTCGCTCATCACCACGCATGCAGACAGTCCAGGCTATGAGAAGTTCCGTCAGACTTGGTTTGAGGTAATCTGGGCTACTGGCGAGAAATCAGGCCAGCGTCTTATGACTTTGAATGCATTACCCTCCGGTCAGACCACAGTGCGACGCTCCGACTTCCTAAATGCGCTGGTTAATCTCATTCCTACCGGCGTGGCTCAATTCGGAAAGCGTCTGGTCAAGCTGGAAGAGAATACGGCTCGCGTCACTCTAAGCTTTGAAGACGGCACAACCGTTGTGGCCGACGTTGTCGTCGGTTGCGATGGCATTCGCTCCAAAGTCAAAGAGTCTCTATTTCCCGATGATCTCGAACGAGTGCAACCACGGTACAGCGGCATGTACGGCTACCGTGCCGTGTTTGACATGGAAACCCTGGTGGAAGCTGTGGGCGATGAGCGTGCGAGAGTTTCAACTTGGTATATCGGAAAGGGTGCGTACGCAATTACCTATCCCATCATGCGCGCTAAGAAGGTCAATGTCGGTCTCTATACGCTGAATGATACCTGGAACAGCGATGAATGGGTCCGCAAGGCCAGCAAGGAGGATATGCAGAGAGACTTTGAGCATATGGGGGAGTATGTTAACTCGATCATGAAGGTATTTCAATATCCCAACTATTCTGAACGTCCACAGTACCGATCTGATATGATCACTGTTTAGTACATGTCTGACGCCTCCCAATGGGCCATTTTCGAGCATCCTCACATATCTACCTTTGCGAAATCGAAAGTCGCAATCCTCGGCGATGCCGCACACGCCTCTACGCCGCATCAGGGAGCTGGTGCGGGCCAAGCCATCGAGGACGCGCATGTCCTAGCCGAATTACTAGCGGACACGCGCGTAACGTCCCCGGAGCATGTCGCTATCGCTTTCAAGGCATATGATGCCGTGAGGCGGGAACGTAGCCAAAAGGTGGTGACCAGTAGTAAAGAGAATGCAGATTTGTTGTGCCTTTGTTATGAAGGTATTGGCGACGACGGCCAGAAGTTGCGGGACACATGGCAGGAGAGATTTCGCTGGCTTTGGGATATTGATATCGAGGAACAGGCCGAGAAGGCCAGGAGCATTATGCTTGATCTGATGCACCATCAACACCTCTTGCCCGATTCTTAGACATTTCTGCTGCTTATCCGTAGTTTAGAGCACCGTTCTGCGATAGAGGCCTCTTGATGAATGTAGAAGGGCGAATTATAATGGATATTGTAATTGATGTGGATTAATCTCTTGTAGAAGTTAAACTCTGATCTGTGTAAGGGTCAAGCATAACCTTTCCAAGGTTAAGGTGAGCCTAGAAATGGGAGCGACGATGGGGGCCTAGGGCTTGTACCCCGAGAAACCCACTGAGTCCACGGGCCCTGGTCCCCGGACTGGGCTGGACATGAAGTGGTTTATACAGGCATGAACTACGTATGTGCTTCTTAGGGTTAGAAAGGGTTGGTCTTAGAAAGCCTAACACCAACAAGCCGAAGGACACGGCGCCTTAAAAAGGGGCTTATCTCCTCAATAGATTCCGATATAGCGTCAATGTCCCGTCGTAATCTATGAACACTTTTTCTCAAAAGCTAGGGTGTCCTTGGGGGGTGAGCGAGATCCGGTGGTTGGTGAACTTGTGGGAATGTTCTGCTCCTCTCCGTCATAAACCTTCAATACCTATGGGACCTTCACACAGATTCATTTTTGACTGAAGTGGTTTAAGCACAAGCTCGGGTCGTAGGGAAAGATCCCTGTATTCCGGAATCCTGCCTTGATTGTACGCCGTGTAAAATCCTGTTGCCGTACTCTATGAAGCCCATGCAAGAAGTCGATTTTAATGTAAGATCGGCCTCCAAGCCGGGTTTGACGCGGGGCTTGAGATATCGTCACTCTGCCACTATGGCCGGAAATGGCGCTTATTGGTACTCAATATGCCACCAAGAAAAGTCAAATGAATAATTTTGATCTGCAACTGGGCATTATACTTTGAAAACATGTTCACAATGTCGTACTCATTGTTCCTCCAAGAGAACGTGTACTCAGGCTAGAATTCATACTTCTGAGCCTCCGATCGGCATGACACATGAGGTCAATCATTAGACGTTTTTCTTGGGTAGTGCCTAATTTGACGAGGCATTCGTATAACCTCTTCGAATTGGTGCAGGTAACAAGGGGCAATGGGTCGGCGAGGTGTAGAAACTGCGTTATTGTTGATTTGATTGACGCAGCCGAATCGAAGCCGTGAACCATAGCATAAAGTTCCGTGTGTACAGGAATCCACTAAGTATTGGGTATCAGTACCGGAATATTAGTTATTCCGTTTCACCTACCCAACACACTGGGGATATCCCCTTTACTTGCATGTAATTATCCTTCTCCTTCCTATTTTTGAGAACCAGTCATAATATTCGAATAATATCAATATTATCGGGCTCATGGGCTCCTTGGAATAGCCTTACTGCGTAATCCTATGCTTCGTGTTATCAGGACGTAGTTAAACCAACAAGTTCAGAAGCAAGTACACTTCTTGTAACGCGCTTGCACTTGATTGAGGACCAATGTACGAGATAAGCGTTATTCGCAGCATCTGCTAGAACAATAACAAAGCCAATTTGTGATGAGAAATCCTTATTGTTCGCGAATGACGCCTCCGTGAGTCACCTCCGGCTAACCTGCTTGATTTAGCGGTTTATAACCGACCCTATTTCTAACGTCTTAATGATATTTGTATTGGAATCTTTTGGTACTAGTCCGAACGGGGTTAGGCTCTGATAGGAGCGTACAATCTGGCTGAGGAATAAAATTGACTCTGATTTGCACACTTTCTAAAAACACAGCTAGCTACGCATCTTGATCCTCTTAATATACACAATATAGTGGTAAAATAGCAATCCTGAATCCAAAAGTAGGGCTGTCGATGTTGTGCCAAACCTGGGATCGGCAATTGTGTTTTTCCGGGAATTCACCGATTAGTAAGGTCGTCTAGAATGGGATCAGCGTATCAGATATCTGACAATTTGTAAAGATCATGTGAACTTCGGGCCGATATTTATCCGTACGGTCACCCCTTAGATAGCTTCCTCTAGGATAGAGATAGGTAGACAGAGAGAATAAGAACGTGGAGAACGCTCTATCGAGAACCAATCATTCCCCAATAGGGAAGCGTACAACTGATATTTCTACTACTCCTCATAATCCTTGGCAACCAGATCTTCCTCTGAGTTCTTTACAATATTTATTGAGGAAGTCAGAATCAACCTCAGGTAAATTATGTATAGAAGCGGTAATTTAAAATACTAGTAAATTGTGTTTGGACTAGCTTCAGGCAACAGCCAAGGCTGTGGGGCAAAAAAGTCGAAGAGAGTGTAAAGAAGGTGAAGGAGGTTTCGAATCTGTCTGTACATAAATATTGAGAAGCTGTCAATGGCTTCCCGTTTCCCTCCTCAACAATAAAATATCCTTCTCTCGAAAGAATCACTAGAACCCCAGTCCCTGTGCCCAAGTCAAACCTTTTTGTTCCACTCTGCTCTGGTCTGACCTTTTGATTGAGATGGCGCACAAATCCCTCAAATCCACCTGCCATTGTGGTGCCATCACCGTGATCGTGCCTCATCAACCAGAGGAAATCAATGAATGTCAATGTACAATCTGCCGGCGCTACGCAGCCGCTTGGGCGTACTACAAAGTCAATGAAATCAAATTTAACATGAAAGAAGGGGCCAAACTCTCTCAGTACGTTTGGGGAGATAAAGAGAAGTCATTCAATTTCTGTGAGAACTGCGGATGCATGTAAGTTTCAATCAGCTCATCATTTGTGGACCTCAATAGGTTGGCTGAAATTCTTTGCTTGGACATAGATGCTATTGGTGGCCATTTGAAAAAAAGAAGGCAGACGGTAGTGCAGCTGACTTCGGCGTTAATACGAGGAATATGGATCCCATGGAAATCTTGCACGTCAACCGCAAGATTGAAAACGCCTGGGTGTTCCAGCCAATCAACAACAAAACCATGGCGCATGAACAGGATCAGGCCAAGTACTGAACTATTGGTGTAGAAGTTATTGAAAATTTAATGGAAAGGATGTGTCTTCAAGTCGGAAATAGTGACTTTTGCTCTCTAGCCTTGTCCAGAGCTGCATTTCGCTTTGCATAAGCCAGTGTCCTTGTTGTATAGACACACAAATTCGGTTAGAAGTCTAAACCATTAATGTGAACGCACAATCAGCTATATAATGAACCGATACAAAAAGGAAGCTGTAGAGCAGTACATAAAATGCCCGTCGGGCGACAGTTCAATTATGAAGAAGTTTGGATCTGCACGGTTAAAGATCTGTTGCAAATCAAGTCCATTTCTGAGTGCCACCTGATATGCCTTTCGGTAATCATTCTTGAGGCCATAATCATCCACTTTGGATGCATGCCACTCACTGTCGTTCTTAAGCGCCACATCTCGGGAGGTAGAGAGGGCTGACGGTAGGCCGTATACTACAGTGCGTTAGTAGAAGTTATAGGGTCTAGGGAAAGGACTTAGGAGTCTGTTGGTACACACTCCAGTAGACACACCCAAGTACATGCAAGAAATAGCAACGTGAATACAGTAGCGTATTGGCAACGATGTTGTGGAGTTCATGCTGGTGCTTCCGATACAGTCCATGTGTAGTATGAGCATTCAGAGATTGGCTCAGACGAGGAAATCAAGACCGAGGTAGAGGGAGATGAAAAGCGAAACGAGACTTGCTGGGATCCACGACCGGAGCGTATAATGGAAGTTTAATAGAGGATTAAGTGAAACCGAGTAGTGAAATTAAAAAGTTCGCGCTCGCACTTTGTTCTGTTTCAGTACTGTTACAGATATGTAAATCTTGTGCCTGTAGGCGAAAACTGACTCTTGATTGTGCGTGTCCCTATGAACCTAGGTTCCTAGGACGAAGATATTTATCTACCGGCGTGCTAACTACACAAGATAGACGGTGCTGACTATCTAAGGTCTTATGGGATGCTGTAATTCCCTCTCTACCAGGGTGCTAGGGCTTCAGACCATCAGGACTTGTTGGATTAGCTAAGCTGATCCAGCCAATCAGACAGATGATATTTGTCCGCCAATAAGAGCGAGCCACACACTGATCCACCGAATAGGGGGTAAACAGATATCTTCCACCTTTACTGTACTTAGAGACAAGAACAAGGACAACAACGATCAAGGATTCCATACTTCTTGCATACATAATTTGATACGTTGAGATATACCACTTGAGATTGTTACGTACAGTCCAACAGGACTACTCGGATTCCATCATACAAATTGCGAACGGATACTCAAGTCTGGCAATATAGAAGAAGCTACTTCTTTTTTTGATCCCCTTGATGAAGAAAAACATCACTCATCCCTCCTTTATATAAAGAAATACCCGTGCCGCC